>NW_026635202.1:0-1527 GCF_028554395.1 Pezoporus wallicus
ATTGAGGCCCCATTGAAGCCCCTTTCAGGCCCCATTCAAGCCCCATTGAAACCCCATTCAAGCCCCATTGAAGCCCAATTCAGGCCCCTTTGCAGCCCCCATTGAGGCCCCATTGAGGCCCTATTGAACCCCATTCAGGCCCCATTCAAGCCCCATTCAAGCCCCATTCAGGCCCCTTTGCAGCCCCCATTGAGGCCCTATTGAACCCCATTCAGGCCCCATTCAAGCCCCATTCAGGCCCCTTTGCAGCCCCCATTGAAGCCCCATTGAAATCCCCATTCAAGCCCCATTCCATTGAAGCCCCATTGAGGCCCTATTGAACCCCATTGAAGCCCCATTCAGGCCCCTTTGCAGACCCCATTGAGGCCCCATTCAAGCCCCATTGAAACCCCATTGACGCCCCATTGACGCCCCATTGAAGCCCCATCCAGGCCCCTTTGCAGCCCCCATTGAGGCCCCATTCAAGCCCCATTGAAACCCCATTCAGGCCCCAGCCTCATTCAACGCCCCATTCAAGCCCCATTCAGGCCCCTTTGCAGCCCCCATTGAGCCCCATTGAGGCCCCAGTGAAGCCCTACTGAACCCCATTCAAGCCCCATTGAGGCTCCATTGAAGCCCCCATTGAGGCCCTATTGAACCCCATTGAAGCCCCATTCAGGCCCCTTTGCAGACCCCATTGAGGCCCCATTCAAGTCCCACTGAAACCCCATTGACGCCCCATTGACGCCCCATTGAAGCCCCATCCAGGCCCCTTTGCAGCCCCCATTGAAGCCTCATTCAGGCCCCTTTGCAGACCCCATTGAGGCCCCATTCAAGCCCCATTGAAACCCCATTCAGGCCCCATTGAAGCCTCATTGACGCCCCATTCAAGCCCCATTCAGGCCCCTTTGCAGCCCCCATTGAAGCCCCATTGAGGCCCCAGTGAAGCCTTACTGAACCCCATTGACGCCCCATTGAAGCCCCATTGAAGCCCCATCCAGGCCCCTTTGCAGCCCCCATTGAAGCCCCATTCAGGCCCCTTTGCAGACCCCATTGAGGCCCCATTGAAACCCCATTCAGGCCCCATTGACGCCCCATTGACCCCCCATTCAAGCCCCATTCAGGCCCCTTTGCAGCCCCCATAGAAACCCCATTGAGGCCCCATTGAGGCCGCACTGGAGCCCCCCCCTGAGGCCCCATTGCTCCCCCCCCCCAGGGCCATGTCTGGGGACGTGGAGGACGACGTCTGCCGCCGGGCTCTGGGGCTCGTGCACGAGCTCTGCTTCGCCCCCCCCCGGGCCCGGCCCCCCCCCGAGACTTGCCTGGAGTTCAGCGACATCCTGAGGCAGCGCGGGCACCCCCCCCCGCAGCACGGTCAGTGATGGACCCCCCCATTGACATCTATGGACCCCCCCATTGACACCTATGGACCCCCCCATTGACACCAATGGACCCCCCCATTGACATCTATGGACCCCCCCATTGACACCTATGGACCCCCCCATTGACACCTATGGACCCCCCCATTGACAACTATGGACCCCCCCA
>NW_026635203.1:0-1549 GCF_028554395.1 Pezoporus wallicus
CATTTCACTGCTCACTTTCATACAGGAAAAGCATTTGAATGGAATCAGTCCAGAGCCTGCTCTCTGCTGCGCAGCAACACAGTCAGCACAGAATGAACAGTGGCATCTGCTCCCACAGCAGAAGGACAAGCAGGGAAAGCTAGTGCTGGGCCTCTTCAGCACACAAGCAGCTTTGCAACGGTGTCACCATCATTGCAGTCTCTCCTCGGTTTCATACCTAAAAGTCCATTTGAATCCAAATTCTCAGGTGGACTCTGTCAGCTGCCCTGAAGCACAGTGAGTACAGCACGAACGTTTGGCCTCTGCTCCCACAGCAGAAGAGCCAGGATTGAAAGCTGGTGCTGGACCTGTTCAGCACACAATCACCTTTACATTGGTGCCTCCATCGTTGCTTTCACTGCTCACATTCATACAGGAAAAGCATTTGAATGAAATCAGTCCAGAGCCTGCTCTCTGCTGGCTGCCACACCGTCCGCACAGAATGAACAGTGGCATCTGCTCACACAGCAGAAGGACCAGCAGGGAAAGCTAGTGCTGGGCCTCTTCAGCACACAAGCAGCTTTGCAACGGTGTCACCATCATTGCAGTCTCTCCTCGGTTTCATACCTAAAAGTCCATTTGAATCCAAATTCTCAGGTGGTGTCTCTCAGCTGCCCAGCAGCACAGTGAGTACAGCACGAACGTTTGGCCTCTGCTCCCACAGCAGAAGAGCCAGGATTGAAAGCTGGTGCTGGACCTGTTCAGCACACAATCACCTTTACATTGGTGCCTCCATCGTTGCTTTCACTGCTCACATTCATACAGGAAAAGCATTTGAATGGAATCAGTCCAGAGCCTGCTCTCTGCTGCGCAGCAACACAGTCAGCACAGAATGAACAGTGGCATCTGCTCCCACGGCAGAAGGACCAGCAGGGAAAGCTAGTGCTGGGCCTCTTCAGGACACAGTCAGCTTTGCAATGGTGACACCATCATTGCAGTCTCTCCTCGGTTTCATACCTAAAAGTCCATTTGAATCCAAATTCTCAGGTGGTGTCTCTCAGCTGCCCAGCAGCACAGTGAGTACAGCATGAACGTTTGGCCTCTGCTCCCACAGCAGAAGAGCCAGGATTGAAAGCTGGTGCTGGACCTGTTCAGCACACAATCAGCTTTACATTGGTGCCTCCATCGTTGCTTTCACTGCTCACTTTCATACAGGAAAAGCATTTGAATGGAATCAGTCCAGAGCCTGCTCTCTGCTGCGCAGCAACACAGTCAGCACAGAATGAACAGTGGCATCTGCTCCCACAGCAGAAGGACCAGCAGGGAAAGCTAGTGCTGGGCCTCTTCAGCACACAAGCAGCTTTGCAACGGTGTCACCATCATTGCAGTCTCTCCTCGGTTTCATACCTAAAAGTCCATTTGAATCCAAATTCTCAGGTGGTCTCTCTCAGCTGCCCAGCAGCACAGTGAGTACAGCACGAACGTTTGGCCTCTGCTCCCACAGCAGAAGAGCCAGGATTGAAAGCTGGTGCTGGACCTCTTCAG
Organism: Pezoporus wallicus; assembly: GCF_028554395.1. Lineage (NCBI taxonomy): Eukaryota > Metazoa > Chordata > Aves > Psittaciformes > Psittacidae > Pezoporus > Pezoporus wallicus. The sequence goes on from NW_026635203.1 coordinate 1,525, forward strand.
CACACAATCAGCTTTACATTGGTGC
>NW_026635204.1:0-1567 GCF_028554395.1 Pezoporus wallicus
GGTCTGGGGTGATGACTGGGAGGGCAAAAGAATGTCTCCTTCACCGGTTGAGCACCTGAGAAGGAGAAAAAAGATGTGCAATTGCTAAGCACTTCTATTATATACCTCCCAAAGTATAAAGGTGGTGACCACACTGGGAACATAAGCCAGATCAGTTTCATGATCAATGATTCTATTGTATTACAAGTCATTACCATAAAGTGCAATGAGACAAAAACCTTAGCCCAAGCCCCACACTTGAAAAACACTAATACAGCAAATACCGGATGGACGTAAGATACAATATACTGAAACTGTGAGATCAAGAGGAACAACCTTGAGAGCCAATAAATCAGCATCCTGATGAGTGACTATTAATCCGGACAGATCTGTCGTTATCTCAACCCATCGAGCCCCATGTTGGGCGCCAAAAGAAATGTTATGGTTTAAACCCTAGCCAGAAAACTTGTTCACTCACTCCCACTGAGTGGTGCCAGGCTGGAAGCAATCGAGGGTCTACCCCTCTCCCCTGGGCTCTCCCCTTCCCCACTCCTGGAGGAACGGGGAGGAGGATCAAAAGAGTGCAACTCCTACGGGTTGAGACAAGAACAGTCCAGCAACCAATGTACAACACAAATCACCACCGCTACCACCAACTACAACAATGATAAGAAAAAATATCAAGGGAGGAGAATACAATACCACCCGCCGAGAAACAAGTCTGACCCAGAAGCCCTGTCCTTCCGGGTAACTCCCAGTTACCCCCACCCCGGGCATGCCGTGCGGTGGTATGGAATACCTCTTTGGCTAGCCTGGGTCAGGCGCCCAGTCTCGGCTTCCTCCCGGCTTTCCCTCCTCCCTGGCAGAGCATGAGCTTCACAAAGTCCCTGGTCAGGGTAAACATCACTTAGCAACAACCAAACCCATCGGTATCACCAGCACTGTTCCCAGGCTGCAAGTCAAAACACAGCACTGCACCAGCTACCATGAAGGAGAAAAATGACTGCTACTGCTGAACCCAGGACAAGTTTATCAGTAAACCAAGTGACCTTCTCTTATTGCAATATTTTTTTCTTGTCATAAAGAATAATTCTCAGTGAAAAACAAATGGAGAGTACCATCTCTTTTTACATATAGTTTCATGACTTTTCATGTTTATTTTCCCAAGCTTTTCATAAAATATGCTTAGTAATATATCCTAAAATGTACAGGGATATGCTAATGGCTTTTTCTTTCATTTTCTTCATTTAAATATGCCTTATGTGCATGAATAGCCATTATACCATGTCCTGGGTTCAGCAGTAGCAGTCATTTTTTTTTTTTTTTTTTTCCTTTGTGCTAGCTGGTGCAGTGCTGTGTTTTGACTTCTAGCCTGGGAACAGTGTTGGTGAAGCCGATGTTTTCAGTTGTTGCTAAGTGATGTTTACCCTGACCAAGGACTTTGTGAGGCTAATGCTCTGCCAGGGAGGAGGGGAAGCCGGGAGGAAGCATGACTCGGGCGAGCCAGGGAGGTATTCCATACCACAGCACGTCATGGCCGGGGTGGGGGGTGACTGGGAGTTACCCGGAAGGACATGGGCTTCCGGGT
>NW_026635205.1:0-15214 GCF_028554395.1 Pezoporus wallicus
CAGTTACCCCCCATCCCGGGCATGACGTGCTGTGGTATGGAATACCTCCCCGGCTAGCCCGGGTCAGGCGCCCCGTCTCTGCTTCCTCACAGCTTCCCCTCCTCCCTGGCAGAGCATGAGCCTCACAGAGTCCTTGGTCAGGGTAAACATCACTTAGCAACAACCGACAACATCGGCTTCACCAACGCTGTTCTCAAACTAGAAGTCAAAACACAGCACTGCACCAGTTAACACAAAGGAAAAAACATGACTGCTGCTACTGCTGAACCCAGGACACCTAGTTACTGGACTTTTCTTTATCTCAGCCTGTGGGAGTCACATTCTTTTGATTCTCCTCCCCATCCCTCCGGGAGCGGGGGAAGGAAGGGGGGGGGGAAGTGAGTGTGTGGCCGCGTGGTTCTGTTTTGCCGGCTGGGCTTAAACCACTACATATTCCTATGGAAATGATCTCTCAGTGAAGTTTTCTCTGTGCAGTTTGATTGGTGACTGTTGAAAGTACTATGTGAAGTGTTTCCTTTTTGCTCTAAGTATTTTTTGAGAGAAATAGTGTGAGAGGATGCTGTCATGATCCTATAATAAAGACCTGATCAGGAAATCATTTAATGTTTATAGAAGAGTCACAAAGGGTTCCATAATGATGATGCCAACCCTCACAGAAATGAATCGGTAACTGGCTTCTGCAATGTGATTTACCTTAGATCAAGGATGGATCAATGAGTTATGCTTCTGATAGATAGGCTTCAAATAAACAAATCATGGTTTTGAGAGAAATACCTAAGAAGGAAAATAGTTTTCCTCTTGCAAATGATTTTGAAAGATCTTTGTTTCCCTGAGTAGGACTGTGCCTGCAGGACTAACTCCCCATAATACCACGGGCTGACCAAGCCAAGGTTAAAGCACCAAGTGTTGTCAGCAGAATGGCATGCTGGGATCCTGCAAGACTTTTTCTGCTCTCAGGATCAGCAACAGTTCTGGGATCCAGTCAGGGAAAAACAGTGGGGCTGAGGGAGGAATGGCGGAATTCTAAAAATATTCTGGTTTTATGCACTTCTGACAACGGTAATTAAATGTGTCCCTCTTCCTCTACATTTAGGAAATGTAAAGTTCTTCCCTCAGCTTATTTTGATCTCCCGCATGGCATATTGTGGACTACAAGTCACAAGGACTCTGGTAAATTTGCATTTCTGAGTGAAATTCTCAGGAGTGTGTAGTCTCTCAGGACAGGTGTTATCAGCTCCCTGGTTTCATTGGGTGCCTCAGTGAATCATGATGTGTTTATGGCTAGTTTCTCTAACAGAAGACTCCAATTATCTCTTAACAATGTATTCTCCTGTGTTTTTTGTTTACAAAGTGCCATGGTAAAGAGATTTTCCCAAAAGCTTCAGTTTGCTTTTGTGCTTCAGCATTTTACCCAATGTTTTTGGAAGAAGCATGTAGACATTTTGGTGAGGCATTTAATGGAATACAAGAGGGTCTGCCAGGCTTAGGCTTGCATTTGAGGTTCACTTGTAATAGGCTCACCTTGATTTATTCTGGGTTTTCAGAGAAGAATAAAAAGAGAAGGGAGGTCTAGAGGACTGACGATACAGAATTATTAGTCTCAAATGGAAAGGGGAAAGCATGTTAAGGGAGTTGTCAAAGTCTGATTAGGACTAAACCTGAATTAGAAGAGGAATTAAATTCATAAATCATCTTAAAAATCCTTAGGTGATGTGAGAAAAGGCTGGTGGTATGAAAAATAACTGTATGAAAAGGTAATTTTCCAAACCCAGAATAACACAGAAATGCCTATCAAAATTCAAGAATACGTTAATTTTAACAGAAGCAGTGTAAGTACAGAGATAAAACTGTGTAAGTATATAGCTGGGCCAATGCAGCATGGCAGCAGAGCCCACAGCCCTTGGGGTGCAAAACGAAGGGAGGCAGCAGGGCAGGGGGTGCTTCTGGGTCTGCCTGGGCTTTACAGACCAACACCTGGGCACTTGCCTTTCAGTATAGAAACAGGCCAGCCACAGAAAAAGATTTATTAAAAAAAAAAAAAATTAAAAAATGGAAACAGCATTTAATGGGTCACATGTGGAGTGGCTTTTTTCCCTGTAAATATTTAACAAGTTCTGAATCTTCCCATTGAAGGAGTTCTCAGGGTGTCCCCCCAGGTGAGCACACACCAAGGGGGGCTGCTCAATGACCAGCAGGTCCAGAAACCCCAGGGTACCAGGACCAGCCCTGTCCTGGCACAGATGAGTGTTTCTGTGTCCCAGTCTTAGTGAAAGGTGCATTTGGTCCCAGAGTAATCAAGGATGTGCAAGCGTCAGAGTAACTCAGGTGAAGATATTTTCATTGGAAGCAGGTAACTTCACTTTTCAGCTGGTGCAAATCTCCAGGTGTATTTTCTTAGACACCTGAAGTGGTTTTTATTTTTTTCCTGGTTCAATAACTTGTAAAGAACAGCTTCCTAACTTAATTCTCAAAGTGTGCTGAAACGGGGACTGACTGACTCATGGCAACTTAGCAGATGCTCAGAGATGAAGGAAGCAGTAACACAGACAGCCGTTTCCTTTCACAAAGGATGTGCCCCCTTTCATTTGCCTCTCCCTCTGTTTCAAGGAATTCTTCACATAAAGAAGGGACATGTGAACCTGTCCTGCCTTTTTTTTTTTTTTTTAATTGAGTACCATGATAACTTGGAGTTCATTTGTTACAAGCATTATATGTAGTGGGTGAAATACAAGGGGAAAGAAGTAATACTGTATTTCCTGAAAAACTATGATCTAAACATGTAAATGTCACTGGGTAAGTTACCTAAAACAACTGGAAGGGCAATTAACACCCGTTTTTATGGGAAACATTGCTTACCACCATCAGTTTAAATGAAGCGTATTAACTAAATTGTGTTCTGAGTATTCATTCAGCCCTGTTTATGGCACACTCTTGAGTACATTTACTGTTTGTCAGAAGTGCAAACAAGCGAACATGAGACTTTAAAACAGGCAGTCTGTTAGTCTTAGACCCTTGGATAATTGTCAAACACTTCTAAAAATAAGCGCATAAAAACTGCAAGGGGGTGCAAAGCTGATATTTCTGATAGCAAAGGGAAAGTAGCAACCAGGAGAGAATATAAAACCAGAAGGGAAAAAGGAAAAGAAAACAATAAACACAAGTTTAATGCAATAATAAAAAAATATAACTATAACATACAATTATAATATAACTATAATATACAATTAATAATAACAAATAACACAAGTTTTTTCATGTGCTAAGGTACATGAAAGGCAACAAGGTGCTTAGTGACAGCTATCATGGCTTCACTAAGGGGAAATCCTGCCTGACCAGTTTGGTGGCCTTCTATGATGGGGCTACGGAACTGACGGAGAGGGGTAGAGCAATTGATGTCACCTACCTGGACTTGCGCAAAGCATTCAACACTGTCCTGCAAGACATCCTTGTCTCAAAATTGGAGAGACAACAATTTGATAGATGGACCACTCAGTGGATAAAGAATTGGCTGAATGGCCGCATGCAAATAGTTGTGGTCAACGTCTCAATGTCCACCTGGAGACCAGTAGTGAGTGGTGTCCCTCAGGGATCGGTGTTGAGACCGGTCTTGTTCAACATCTTTGCTGGTGACATGGACAGTGGGATTGAGTGCACCCTCAGCAAGTTTGCTGATGACACCAAGCTGTGTGGTTCGGTTGATAGGCTGGAGGGAAGGAATGCCATCCAGAGGGACCTCGACACGCTTATGAGGTGGTCTGATGCCAGCTTTGCAAAGTTTAACCGTGACAAGTGCAAGGTCCTACACCCAGGTCGGAGAAATCCCAGGCACAGCTACAGGTTGGGCAGAGAAGAGATTCAGAGCAGCCCTGCGGAGAAGGACTTGGGGGTGTTGGTCAATGAGAAAATGAGCATGAGCCAGCAGTGTGCGCTCGCAGCCCAGAAAGCCAACCGTATCCTGGGCTGCATTAAAAGGAGCGTGACCAGCAGGTCAAAGGAGGTGAACCTGCCCCTCTACTCTGCTCTTGTGAGACCTCACTTGGAGTATTGTGTACAGTTCTGGTTTCCTCAACATAAAAAAGACATGGAACTGTTAGAACAAGTGCAGAGGAGAGCCACGAGGATGATCAGGGGACTGGAGCACATTCTGTATGAAGATAGGCTGAGAAAGTTGGGGCTCTTCAGCCTGGAGAAGAGAAGGCTGCGTGAAGAACTCAAAGCAGCCTTCCCGTATCTGAAGGGGTGCTATAGGGATGCTGGGGATGAACTGTTCATTGGCGACTGTAGTGATAGGACAAGGGGTAACGGGTTAAAACTTAAGCAGGGCGAGTTTAGATTGGATATAAGGAAAAATTTTTTTACTGAAAGGGTGGTGAGGCACTGGAATGGGTTGCCCAGGGAAGTTGTGAATGCTCCGTCCCTGGCGGTGCTCAAGGCCAGGTTGAACGAGGCCTTGGGTGACATGGTTTAGTGTGAGGTGTCCCTGCCCCGGGCATGGGGGTTGGAACTAAATGATCTTAAGGTCCTTTCCAGCCCTAACTATTCTATGATTCGATGATTCTATAAGTGATGCCCAATACGATTGCTCACTACCCACCAACCGATACCCATCCTGACCCGAGCAGCGATCTGGGCCTTCAGGGTGACTCCCCCTCTTTATATACTGGGCATGATGTGCTGTGGTATGGAATACCCCTTTGGCTAGTTTGGGTCAGGTGTCCTGTGTCTGCTTCCTCAGGGCTTCCCATCCTCACTGGCAGAGCATGAGACTGAAAAGTCCTTGATCAGAGTAAGCATTACTTAGCAACAACTAAAAACATCGGTGTGGTATCAGCACTGTTCTCTGACTGAAGGTGAAAATACAGCACTGCACCAGCTATTAGAATGGAGATAAATAACTTTTGCAGCTGAACCCAGGACAAGAGCGTAATCTCCAGTGGCTAAAGCAAGGGTCATCTTGTGTTCTCTGCCTAAAGTAATCCTCTTATAAAACCAAGGCATAAAGATTTTTATCTTTAATCATTGCTCTCTGAGGGAAATAGTACCTCTGCATAAGCATGTGTGTGCTTATGGATATATCATGAAGAACAATGGCTGAGAGATTTTAGGACCTGTTTGAATTCAAGAGATGCAAAACAGTGTTTGAAAAAAGAATGCTGCAGATGGTATTTCATAAATACTTAGACACTCTAACTTTGGTTTGTAGCAATTTCGAGGTTTTGTTTTGTCTTTATATGTGTTCAAATGTGAGACTTGAACCTTTTCTTCAAGTCAGTGACTGAATCTGAGGTTTAGTGCTTTTCTGGTGAGCTGTGTGTGTTGATAGTCAGTGGAGGGATCTTCTCTTGTTCCCCCCAGTGCCCACCCATAAGGGGCAAAGGAGAGAGGACAGGGAGGAGGGGACACAGCCCCAATGAGTCCCCAGCCAAGACCCTGATCCCTGGGCGTGGATCCAGACAGTGCCTGAAGGGGTGGGAGAAACCTGCACAGGGAGGTGTGGAAAGGCAAGCAGAGAAACTACATGGGCTCTCTCCAGCATCTGGAGGACCCCCTGAATGTTGGGAGAAATACAGTGAATAATAGGTCACCCAATGGCTCATCACCAGTTAAGTTTCATGTTGGTTGTTTCTTGTGTGAGTCTGTTATCTCCATAATTTGCTGGAGCAATCTAAGGCACAGCTACAGGTTGGGCAGAGAAGAGATTCAGAGCAGCCCTGTGGGAAAGGACTTGGGGTGATGGCTGATGAGAAACTGAAAATGAGCCAGCAGTGTGTGCTCGCAGCCCAGAAAGCCAACCATATCCTGGGCTGCATCAAAAGGAGTGTGACCAGCAGGGTAAAGGAAGTGATCCTGCCCCTCTAGTTTGCTCTTGTGAGACCTCACTTGGAGCATTGTGTGCAGTTCTGGTTTCCTCAACAGAAAAAAGACATGGAACTGTTAGAACAAGTGCAGAGGAGGGCCACGAGGATGATCGATCAGGGGACTGGAGCACCTCACCTATGAAGACAGGCTGAGAAAGTTGGGGCTGTTCAGCCTGGAGAAGAGAAGGCTGTGTGGAGACCTCATAGCAGCCTTCCCGTCTCTGAAGGGGGGCTATGAGGATGCTGAGAGGGACTCTTCATTAGGGACTGTAGTGATAGGACAAGGGGTAATGGGTTCAAATTTAAACAGGGGAGGTTTAGATTGGATATAAGGAAGAAGTTCTTTCCTGTTAGGGGGGTGAGGCACTAGAATGGGTTGCTCAGGGAAGTTGTGAATGCTCCATCCCTGGCAGTGTTCAAGGCCAGGTTGGACAGATCCTTGGATGGCATGATTTAGCATAAGGTGACCCTGCCCATGGCAGGGGGTTGGAACTAAATGATCTTAAGGTCCTTTCCAACCCTAACTATTCAATGATTCTATTCTATGATTCTATTATTTCTATGAAATGATTTGAGGAATGATTTATGTTCATTTTGATCTGGAAGGGGAGCAAGGCTTAATAGCCTTTCATCAGAGTCCCAATCTGTGTAACACTGCAGAAGGTTTATGAATTTCGCTTGAGGGTGGTGGGCATCACCACCCTTGTCCCATTTCTTAACCTCTGCATAACATACGGTCTTTTAGGTGAATATGCTCACACACACAGGATACTTCTAAACAGCTGGCACAAAATATCTAAATACATAACAGATGCACAGTGGCACTATAGACTGGCTGTATGTCGTGGTTTAAACCCTAGCCAGACAGCTTGGTCACTCACTCCCAGCGAGTGGTGGTGGGCTGGACGCAATCAAGGCCCCTCCCGGGGCTCTCCCCTTCCCCGCTCCCGGAGGGATGGGGAGGAGGAACGAAAGAGTGCAACTCCCACGGGTTGAGACAAGAACAGTCCAGAAACCAATATACAACACAAACCACCACCGCTACCACCAAGGACAACAATGATAAGAGAAAATAACAAGGGAAGAGAATACAATACCACCCGCCGAGAAACTAGTCCGACCCAGAAGCCCGTGTCCTTCCGGGTAACACGCAGTTACCCCGCCCTGGGCATGACGTGCTGTGGTATGGGATACCTCTTTGGCTAGCTTGGGTCAGGTGTCCTGTCTCTGCTTCCTCCCGGCTTCCCCTCCTCCCTGGCAGAGCATGAGCCTCACAAAGTCCTTGGTCAGGGTAAACATCACTTAGCAACAACTGAAAACATCGGTATTATCAGCACTGTTCCCAGGCTGGAAGTCAAAACACAGCGCTGCACAAGCTACCAAGAAGGAGAAAAACTGACTGCTCCTGCTAAACCCAGGGCAGTATCCACCCCTTGTTCCATACCATTCACGTCATGCTCAGATCCCACATTTTCAATATACCATCGCTCTCCCACATATATACATCCATATACACACAGACCAAGAGAAAGAGATCATTTTCTTAGTGCATGGACCAATCCCTATAATGCTGCCGAGTCCATTCAGTCCATGGTGTCAGGTTCCATCTCTTGTAACAGTCTTTCAGGGCAGGAAAGGCTGTGTGCAGTCCTGGATCATTGCCTGCTGATGCTGATCGTTCCTATACTGCAGAACTCGTCCGGTTCTATCAAAGTTCATTCTCTTTTGGCATGATGGTTGGAGGGAAGTCAGGGCTAGTCGCTGGTGACCTGAAGACATCTAGTTGATGGGCTATAAAAGTATTACGCAGCAGGCAGCAGCATACAATTAAGTTCATTGGCTGTTTTCCCCTAAAATCAAATCCCCTTGAGGCATCCATCGGACTTCCCCATCTTCCCGCATTACCCACCAAGTATATCCAGGTCCCTGAGCAAAAGCAATCCTACGAATGGGTTTGCCTTTACCTGAAGCAGGAATAACCCAGACTGTCTTCCCCAGCAAATTCTTCATATGCACCATGGGAACTTTGTCCCCCTCTGCAATATGTAAAAGTTCTGACTGGGCTGGGCCAGCCCTGTTGGCAGATCCTCTGGTGTTGACCAACCAGGTGGCCTTTGGTAAGTGTGTATCCCAATGCTTGAAAGTTCCCCCACCCATTGCTCTCAGTGTAGTTTTTAACAGCCCATTGTACCGTTTGATTTTCCCAGAGGCTGGCGCGTGGTAGGGGATGTGCTATACCCACTCAGTGCCATGCTCTTTGGCCCAAATGTCTATAAGGTTATTCCGGAAATGAGTCCCACTGTCTGACTCAGTTCTCTCTGGGGTGCCGTGTCGCCACAAAATCTGTTTCTCAAGGCCCAGGATAATGTTCCAGGCAGTGGCACGGGGCACAGTGTATGTTTCCAACCATCTGGTGGTTACTTCCACCATGGTAAGCACATGGCGCTTGCCTTGGCGGGTTGGTGGCAGTGTGATATAGTCAATCTGCCAGGCCTCCCCATATCTATACTTCAGCCATTGTCCTCCATACCAAAGAGGCTTTAACCATTTGGCTTGTTTAATTGCAGCACATGTTTCACACTCATGAATAACCTGGGCAATAGTGTCCTTTGTTAAGTCCACCCCTTGATCACGGGCCCATCTGTATGTTGCATCTCTGCCCTGTACTGTCCTCATGAGTTTAGAAAAAGCAGCAGTAACATGACATTTCTGACACACATGATATTTATGTAGAGTTTTCTTGAAGTATGGAAGTGTTGAGTTACACAGAAAAAAGAATATCTAAAAACACAGGTTTTGATTTAAAAGTTAACATAGAGATCAGAGGGAAAAAATAGTTAAGCCACTTTAGGGCATGTGTTATTGTATTACTTGAAATGGGCTTTGTTATAGGAATTTTTCATCTAGAAGACTACTCAGATAGTTCAAATGTCTACTGGAGAGTTATTGTGCCATATTTCGAGATCTAATTAATTTTAAGTCAATTTTCTGAAAGTATGGAATGGAGGAATTCGAATCTTGTTGAAGTGGAAATCTCAGTATAGCCTTAACTATAAAGTTATTGCTCACAGTTTCATACTCAAAAAAATAAGTTTCCATGTGATTTATTAGATAAGTGAAATATTTAAACTTATTTTTCCCTTGGTACAATTGTGTGTGCATGCCTAGACGTGAGTTCCTAAACAACAAAAAATAGAGTCAGACCTTTGCTGCATTAAACAGCCATCTGTACAAGACTGACTAATTTATTTCATTAGTCATCAGTACCCACTGAATTAAAGTAGCCAAAGCAAAAGAAGACAGACTTTATCTTCCAGACTGACAACTTTAAACTCCAAACAGACACAATGGAACAATTCTCAAACCAGCATCTTCACCTGGCAAATGATTGTTCACAAACTAGAAATAGTCCGTTTTGTCCATCTTAGCTAAACTCAGAGTTGTGCTTTGTGTCCTAAGGATAAATCCCAGTCACCTAACAAAATGTTGATGTAGATGATGGCATTGAAGAGCAGTATTCAAAGCCCATTTACCTGGGAGTCTGTGCTACACGATTCCAAGTTGCAGGAGATGGGTGAAAGTGCTGCAAGGGACCCTGTTTCTCCTGAAGAAGGGTGAAATAAGGTTATTCAACAGTGCCACATAGATGGAGGCAGCAGGCAGGGCATGCTTCTCATTACTCTCCCACTGAACAAGGGCCTAGAGTCAAAATATGAGCACCACACTTGTTTCAACAGGAGCTGTTATGACACGAGAGGTTACAGGAAAGAGCAAGAGGTGTTGCTTTCATAAGCAGCAGGGCTATCAGCAAATGGAGAGGCACCTCTTCTCCTCCTCTCTATACACTGCCAACTGCTTTGCTGTATCTTGTTTCTCTTTGTGAGACTCCTAATAGTCAATTCACAGCTTCCTAGAAAGAGACATGAAATGAGAGAGACACTTCTTTCATGTCATTTGTTGATTTTCAGTGAAAGAAAGTGAGAAAATCTTGCAGCTCTGAATGGGGAGAATGGGGGGGGCGGGGTAACTTGGAGGGTACGACACCACCCGCCGAGAAACGAGTCCGACCCAGAAGCCCCATGTCCTTCCGGGTAACTCCCAGTTACCACCCCGGGCATGATGTGCTGTGGTATGGAAGACCTCTTTGGCTAGCTTGGGTCAGGTGTCCTGTCTCTGCTTCCTCCCGGCTTCCCCTCCTCCCTGGCAGAGCATGAGCCTCACAAAGTCCTTGGTCCGGGTAAACATTACTTAGCAACAACTGAAAACGTCGGTATTATCAGCACTGTTCCCAGGCTGGAAGTCAAAACACAGCACTGCACCAGCTACCAAGAAGGAGAAAAACTGACTGCTACTGCTAAACCCAGGACAATGTATTATGGCCCTGAGACATTATCACCCCCTTCACAGTTGCATTTTATTTTTTCATCTGCTCCTGTGTAGTACGCCTGTGACTTGCTGGCAGTGGACGCCGCTGCAGTGTGGGAGACTCCCAGCTTGACTTCCTGGCTTGGAGCTTTGCTCCATCATGTGCTGCTTTTTTGTGTGCGTTTTTTCTCCTGATCTTCATATAGCTTGTAAGGGTTCTTTGAACTGCTCTAAGTGATCATCTTTCAAGCTGGATGCTTTCCTTCTTGACACAGTGCTCTGAAAATGGAGATTGTCATGCCAATGTTTTCACAATAATCTACATAGAAAAACAGAAAAATATTCATTGTAGATGTCCTGCACAAATGGCTTGATCCACATCTGGAGGGCAGGCAGGGGGTATCCCCAGGGGAGGATCTAGAGAGCAATCAGTATCTACACAGACAATAATCAACCATTCTTTGAGATCTTTTTATTTCCTAAAACCTGTTGCTCAGTTCCATAGTCACAGACACATCCACAAATGGTTAATTTGGGGATTGTGCAGCCAGTAGAAAATTCCACTTAAACACTGTGACAGCCCCTAGGCTCAGGATAGTTGCATTTTTCCTACTGACGTGGCTAATAGAATTGTTATCCATTTTTAATGATTATTAAGAAAAGAAGAAATTTTCCAACCTTGTCTTATAAATAAGATTTGACTTACTTGATCTTGACAGGTGACTTAGTGCTGCTGTGGAGTTTTCCAGCTGCAGTAATGTCTCAGAATGATGTGTTCAGTAGGGTATCAGCTGTGAGCTATGAATGAACCAGGGGGCCGAGCAGGTGCTGTGAAGAACCATTTTTACTGCTCAGCTTCCAAGTTACCTCCTGCCTCCTGCTGGCCCCAAATGCACAAGAGTATGGATGGCCTCGTGAGCAGGTAGGCATGCTCACACGCACACAAGCATGCCTGGAGAGGCTTCATTTTTGTGGCTGTTTTATTTTCCTTTGGAAATCACCATTAAGATTAATTTTTTTATTTTTTTTTTACTATAACTTCTAGAGTTGAAAAATCACACCTGAGCTGTTTCCTTCCAGTCCACTCTCCTGCTGGAAAGGGGTGAAGTTTCTTTAGGCTGCTTAGGTAGAAGCGTTCCTGTAGTATCCCATGTTTCAAAACATTTGCTCCCTTCTGGCCTTTATGGTTTAATTCTGCTGCCTGGAACAGCCCAGTGTAATGCTGGGGTGAAAGCTGTTTCTGCTAAGACACAGAGCATTCTCAATGCCAGTATTTGCTTCTTTATCAATTGCTCTGAAAGTCTGGTCAGCCAGAACAGTTTTCTTTGTCTGTGGGTGCACGCAGAGGTGCCTAATAAAGTTATTTGGTAAAGCATGGGTCAAATATGCAAAGCACATGTGAGAGGAGAGACATAAGCACTGAACGTCTTGGGCGCTTTCTGACATCTACAAAGCACAATTCCAATAAGCTGCACAGGCACAGAGCAGAGGGAGTATAAGCAAGAAGATAAAACATGACAGCTGTTAGCAATAGGAGACAGGTTGCCAGACTTTTTTTTTTTTTGGGAAGCATGTTTGTGTGGTCTGAAATGCATTTTAGTAGGTGAGAAACCTATACTGGTTGCAGAGGATACGGACAGGCTTTTGTGAATCTTCTGAGTACACACCAGTGGTGGCTATGCAGTATCTGCATATGCAGGAACCTAGTGGTCGGGTGTTCACCAGCACCGGGGCGTGCAGGACTCACACATCTGTGCACATGGCTTGTGCAGGATCTGCTCTCCGAAGAGCAGAGGGAGGATTTGGTGCACACAAGCTCTTGTGTCCATAGGCATTACAGATATGTTTGTGTGGTCCTGTATACATGTGGCTCTATTTATTAACTGCTTGGTCTGGGGACTAGCAGGCATATTGATTTCCAGTGATGCATGCAAAGGGAATAAATGGTATGTTCCCAAGTTATTAAGACAGAATCCATATTTGCATATGAAAACTGTGTATTTTACTTTCTTTAACTGATAGCCCTATGGCCTGGCTAGTTTCTCAGCTCCTACCTGATCCAGCTTTGAATGGCTGCAGGATTTGAGTATGATCTTTTTATTTCTTTGCATAAACTCTGCTCACAAACCCAGTATATTCGTTGTATTAGGAATGTTCAGAACATACTATTAACCTGTGTTTGAGGAGGAAGGGCTTACAATGAAAGCTTCATTATCAGATTTAGAGCCACATACCATTTTCTATTGACCTGCCTGGTGTACTCAATGCAGCAGCCACGCAAGTTTGAAATTGTGTTTCCTGACTGTAGACCGTGCGTCATGCATCCAGTGCTGATTGCGTGTTAACTTTTAAATGAAACTGCCAAAATAAGTATCGATTTGTCTACCACAAATACCACTCCTTTCTATTTGAAGATAGTAAACCTTTCACTTTTTTCACTGATATGGAGGATGACCTAAAAATAGAACTGTAATGAAGTGCACAAGAAATTGCCATTGTTAAAATGTCCAGGAGTGTGTCTGAGCACAGGGTGACCTGTGCATTCTTTCACATTTTCATGCTTTAGGTTTAGTGGACAAGCTTCTCATCAGTGCTGCCATCGCATTTGTAGGGCTCCACCCATCCTCTTCCATAAAGTTATTATTTGACTTGAAAATAATATCCAGCACTGCAAAGGTAATTCCTTCTTAAGGCCAGGAAGATTTCCATTTATAGCAAAGTAAAGAGCCATTGGATTTTATGTTTGGTGATGTTAAAATTGTCTAAAAGCAATGTCGTTTCAACTGTCAATTCACTTGATAATATTTGAGTATAATGCTATATCCCATCATAAGCTTTCCAGGTCTTAGCACAGTATTTCTGTTCTTTGATTCTGAAATATTTAGCATCACAGACTGGGGTATGCTCAGAGGGCTACTGTTATGCTAAACAAGGTACAGTTATTTTGTGGTTTCACAAGCTAATTGCATTTAATGTCACGCGGGCTCCTGTACATGCAGCAGCTATGATGCTACTGCCACCTCTGTAACCTTCTGGCAAGCTAAAGCCTGCCTGTTCCTTGCAGCCCACCTGCCACAATATCTCAGATAACTTTTGCCATGATTTAGGGACTCAGCAGCACTTCAGACACCTGGTAGTCACTTTTTGGGAGTGCACTGTCCAGAAATGCTCCTTCCTGCAAATGGGATCGCGGCTGCCTGGCCCCGCACATTGTGGGCCACCCATTAGCTGTGGATAACCACAGATGGTTTTCATCAGGAAGATGACATCTCTGGATAAAGCAGAGGATCATCATCAAGATGTAGCTGTGGATAGTGTAGAAAGGCAAGGTGATTTATGAAAAGTTAAAATATCTTTATTTTAAGGCTTCATCATTGTAAATAAATAACTAGATTAAAAATTCATTTCATGTTTAAAAACTTATTTTTTTTCAAGCTGGCAGACTTGCTCAGCTCTGTTATTAGGCAGATGGGGACTAGTAAAATTGCCTAGGCTTGAAATAATGAAAATTAATTTTTACATTTGGGGATGCTGGGGATCCAGTTCAAGAAAAGCTCACCATGAAGCACATCTCCAGTTGTTCAAATACTTAAATAATCATACAAATAAAGCTGAGCTTAGATGTAGGACTGGGGTTTCAGTCAGCACACAAATGTAGGTGAATTGGTGCTGCTCTAAAAATATGCTTCCAAGCTTGGCTTCTTAATTTATTGGCTCCTGCTCAAAATGGCAAGGCAGGTCAGCATCCTCTGATGCAAGATCCTGTGATGACGTGAGTCTATTACAAATCTGCCAAAAGGAAAGAAGGGAACAAGAAAGATTTTAAACTGCTGAAAGAAATGTGTAGAGCAAATTCTGTTCTTTAAAGACATTTAACTTCTGGGTTACATGTCCAACCTTTTCTCTGCTGGGAATATTACCATGGTGCCTGAACTGGTGGACCAGCTGTTATTGCCAGAGTATTCCTTGTACTGAGAAGCGTGTGTCACAGTCTGACCTCTTGCTGCCAGTACTTGCACCCGGTACTAGTGAGAATAAAAGAGTAAAATATACCAAGGGTTCCTCCCATGACTCAGATGATTTTTTTTTTCTCTTTTTAACTCTTACAGTTAAGGGAATCCCTAAAGAGTTCTTTATATGTACTGAAAGGGGAAAGAAAAAAAAAGAAAGAAAAAAAACCCTCATGGCTGTACTTGGCTTGTAGCATTTATTTTCTAAGTTCATGGCAGCATTAACAGATCTGTCAGAACAAAGCAAGTGTGTCATATTGGCAGCTGTTACTTATGAGTACTTTTTCTTTATTGCATTTTGTTTTGTAATAATTGAGAAGCTTTTATGTCGAGCTCTGCATAAATGATACTGAGTGGGAGGGTATGGGCATGCTTGCTATTATTCTGTCCCTCATGCATGTCTCATTTTTTCGTCTTTACAGAACCACACATTGAGCCAGCACGCACAGTGAGCCACTGGCACTACAGGACACCTCTGCAGAAGATTTGACGGTGGCACAGTGGGGGGGACCATTTGAATGTTACGTCCAATCAAAGTGTCATTTGCAACCCAGATTTAAAACTGTAATGATTTGGCCATGAGGCGCTGCTATTATAAGCAGCTAGAAATGAATATTAATAGAAGAGATTAAAAGTATTCCATGCTCAGTATTTTTTATTGTCCTCCTTCAGCTAGTGCACTTTAGAGCTTCTGCTTCTGACTGAATTTACAGGATTAGATAAATCTGCTTTGATGATGTTGCCCTTTGTTGCTTCTTGTATTATATTGATAGTTACAGATTAGGTATGATTGTTTTCTTTGTTGTTAACTGCTTTTTAATTGCAATTTTAGGTAACTGTGCATTGTGATGTGATTGCTTGGCTATTGTCTGAATATTTCTTTTTAATTTTTTAATTAAAGACTAATGCTTTGATTGGATTTGCCAGTTCACCAGACAATGATTAAGACTATGTAATGAATATTATTGGTTTCAGTGCAAC
>NW_026635206.1:0-1519 GCF_028554395.1 Pezoporus wallicus
TTTTTTATTATTGCTTCTCACAAGAATAGGAACAAGATGGCAAGGAAGAACACATGGGCAAATTCCTCCAGCCACATCAGTACAAAGAGGAATTAGAGAATACCTCTCCCAGGCAATATCCTGGGGGCACAAAGTCACTTAGGTACAAGTTACACGGAAAGGCATTGTTCTTCAATTAAATACAGCAGAAATGATGCAGAGCACGAGAAGAAACCAGTGGAGGATATACTCTTCTTAGGGCAGGAAGGGCACTAGGAAATGGAAGTCTGCAGGAAGCCATTGGCAAGCATAGGGATCAGCAAACCGTTTTGTTCCGCAGAGCTTTGGAGACTCCTGGGACAATGGTACTGCAGAGTAGGGTCACGTTGATGCTGTCACCAAGGGAGACCTATATGCAGAGCCTCATGGAGCAACGCAGATACTTCATCAGACATCAATGAGACCCAGGTTCAAGAAAATGGTGTTGCCGTTGCTCTCAGCTCCACTGCATGCATTCACACACCTCCCGGCATTCTGGGACACATCAATAGTGCCCAGGTTCAAGAAAATGGTGTTGCCATTTGTCGCACCTCCACTGCATGCATTCACGCACCTCCCGGCATTCTGGGACACATCAATAGTGCCCAGGTTCAAGTAAATGGTGTTGCCCCTGCTCACATCCTTGCAACAGGGATCCACACACCTGGCATTCCGGAGCACATCGAGATTGCCCCGGTTGAAGTAAATGGGGTTGCCCTGAGGATTCCCAGCATTTCTATATGAATACAGAGATGGAGCCACAAGAGGGGTGTTAGCCAGATTTCTCATAGCATCTTCAAATCTTCCTAAGGAAGAACTTCCCCGCTGGGCGTTGGGAGAGAGAAAGCAGGGCTGTCTCAGATCGCAACCGTTTTGGAAACTCATCTTTGAGGGACGGGTATTATCTGAAATCAGGAAAGGAATACACTTTGAGGAAAACAAAGACATTCAAATTTCAGAAGCTGTTTTATACCCCTCCTTTAACTACAATTTTTCAAGGCGAATCCTGAACAATATCCTGGGAAACAGCCTCAAATCCAGAGCAAAGCGCTAAGCCCACAAAAAAGCACTCAGACATTTAGCTGCTGGCTGCACTTACATTTCAAACAACTTCATTCCCAAAGAAGAAAGAAAGGTGGTGCTGTCTCGACTCAGGGAGATTATACAGCAGGGTCTGAAATCATGGCACTACTCACATATCCATGGAGTATCTAGTTTAAGGATTAGCTCTATGACATGACTTCCCAAATTCCACCCACACAGGAGTCTACTATGCTTGGGACAGCGCCTTGTCCATGCGCAGATCCCCAGCTAGAGGACATGAAGGGAGGCATCGTGACAAAAAACTGCCACAAAGAAAGGAGCTGGCCGTTACAGTGCAGCAGCTTTCCCACTTCTCCCAAAGAAGTCCTTTGAGCTCTTCTCATCCACATTTCCTTCCAGGCATTGCAGCCTGCAAGATCCACTTCTTCTTTTCCCTCCCACTTTTTTCCTTTGCAGT
>NW_026635208.1:0-1582 GCF_028554395.1 Pezoporus wallicus
GGAAAGTCAATGGCACCCATGGGGACGGTCAATGGCACCCATGGGGAAGTTCAACGCGACCCATGAGGAAGGTCAATGGCACCCATGGGGAAGGGCAATGGCACCCATGGGGACGGTCAATGGCACCCATGAGGAAGGTCAATGGCACCCATGGGGAAGTTCAACGTGACCGATGAGGAAGGTCAATGGCACCCATGGGGAAGGGCAATGGCACCCATGAGGAAGGCCAATGGCACCCATGAGGAAGGTCAACGCCACCCATGAGGAAGGCCAATGGCACCCATGAGGAAGACCAACGCCACCCATGAGGAAGGTCAATGGCACCCATGAGGAAGGTCAATGGCGCCCATGGGGAAGGTCAATGGCACCCCTGAGGAAGGTCAACGCCACCCATGAGGAAGGCCAATGGCACCCATGGGGAAGGTCAACGCCACCCATGAGGAAGGCCAATGGCACCCGTAAGGAAGGCCAATGGCACCCATGAGGAAGACCAACGCCACCCATGAGGAAGGTCAATGGCACCCATGAGGAAGGTCAATGGCGCCCATGGGGAAGGTCAATGGCACCCATGAGGAAGGCCAATGGCACCCGTAAGGAAGGCCAATGGCACCCATGAGGAAGACCAACGCCACCCATGAGGAAGGTCAATGGCACCCATGAGGAAGGTCAATGGCACCCATGAGGAAGGTCAATGGTACCCATGAGGAAGGCCAACGCCACCCATGAGGAAGGCCAACGCCACCCATGTGGAAGGTCAATGGCACCCATGAGGAAGGCCAACGCCACCCATGAGGAAGGCCAATGGCACCCATGAGGAAGGTCAATGGTACCCATGAGGAAGGCCAACGCCACCCATGAGGAAGGCCAATGGTACCCATGAGGAAGGCCAACGCCACCCATGAGGAAGGCCCACGGCACCCCTGGGTGCCCCCCCACCCTCTTCCTCCCTCTCCCATTGGGTGCCCTGGGTACCGTCGGGGAGCCCCGGGTGGCTCAGCTGTAGGTCCTGGCACGTGCGGGCCGGGTTCTCCCTGCTCCCCATGGGGCGCCTCAAGGCCTCCACTTCCTGCTTTAGGGAATGCAGGGATCCCAAGAGCTCCTCCATGCCCCGGCCTTGCTTCCCTTCCTCTTCCTCCTCCTCTTCCTCTTCCTCTCCCTCCTCCAGGAGCTCACTGGCGTCAATGGAGCGCTTGGACTTCTTGGATGCTTGGATGGGAAGGGGTTGGATGACTTCTCCTGGGGGGCCCTTGGGGGGAATAGAGGATAAGGCCTTCAGCACCATGGACGGCTCCATGGACCCATGGAATTGGGTGGGGGGAGGGCTGGAAGGTCCCTTCCAACCCAACGCGGTCCATGGGGGTGGGAGTAGGTCCATGCTCCCGTCCCATGGAAATTGGGGCACCCAACTGGATCCCAAGACCTCAATGGGCTTCCAGGTCCATCAAGCCCTTATATGGGACGATCCAACTGGATCCCAAGACCTCAATGGGCTTCCATGTCCATCCAAGCCCTTATATGGGACGATCCAACTGGATTCCAAGACCTCAATGGGCTTCCAAGTCCAACCAAGACGTTAGATGGG